>NW_026607112.1:290000-310637 GCF_029890125.1 Rhinichthys klamathensis goyatoka | reverse complement strand
ATATATATACTGACAAACAAACAAACTTTTATGTTAGATGCGATTTATAAATTTGACAGCACTAATTTTTTGTAATAGTTTTATTTTGATTTTGATAATAACCCTGATGTGCAGAAAACAAATATAAATATATATATATATATATATATATATATATATATAAGATGTTTAATTGTGTGTATTTATTAATACAAAAAATTCTAGCTCTAAAAAATCTCACCAAGACAAGGATGTTG
Source organism: Rhinichthys klamathensis goyatoka (assembly GCF_029890125.1). Taxonomy (NCBI): domain Eukaryota; kingdom Metazoa; phylum Chordata; class Actinopteri; order Cypriniformes; family Leuciscidae; genus Rhinichthys; species Rhinichthys klamathensis. Next base: position 310,401 of record NW_026607112.1, on the reverse strand, counting down.
GCCTTTTCTCTTTTTTTTTTTGATTAAATGTAATTTTCACCATAAAATAAAGGTGATTTGAGATGTGGCCGAAATTACAATTGGTCCATTAGTGAGAATGTGGAAACTGTGTGTATTTTTTATTTGTTGGGAGGAGAAAAAAAAAACCTACACTCATACAATGAAGCCGTCCTGCAAAGACAGCCACATTACCTCATCCGGAGACTGATTAAATATATTAAAATAAGAGAGAAAAAATGGTTATTGCCCTGTGAGAGAGTTTGATTAATTAGCATATTTGCTTCCTCATTTAGAGGCATTGAGAATTCCTCCTAAACATCATTTTCCATGTGCCTAAAAATCCGCTGTCACAATGTCTTTTCTCCGTCGAGAATTTCACTGAGCGAGAACAATGAACCCAAAATGTCTAAGTTATAATTATACCTAAGATGACAGATGACAGTTAAAAACTTAATTTAGAATAAAAATCTCTTTTGACTGAGTTGTGCGGTGGAGAGAGAGAGAAAGGGATCTCTCCTTTAGAATGGTAATTACTCTGCCATTTATTATTCGATCAGCTCACGCAATTAAACGGGTGTGTGGAGGACACAGCTGATAATAAAGTGAAGGGAAAGAGAATGCTAATTAACCTCAGGGATGGCTGCTCCTCGCTCCTCACGTCTGCTGCCATCCTCACAAGCTCCTCTGTGGGCCGTATGGTGGTGCCGTGACCCGGTCGGTCTGTGGGTTGTCTGGTGGTGCCGTGACCCGGTCGGTCTGTGGGCCGTGACCCGGTCGGTCTGTGAGTCGTCTGGTGGTGCCGTGACCCGGTCGGTCTGTTGGCCGTCTGGTGGTGCCGTGACCCGGTAGGTCCGTGGGCCATCTGGTGGTGCCGTATGGTGGTGCCGTGACCCGGTCGGTCTGTGGGTCGTCTGGTGGTGCCGTGACCCGGTCGGTCTGTTGGCCGTCTGGTGGTGCCGTGACCCGGTCGGTCTGGTGGTGCCGTGACCCGGTAGGTCCGTGGGTCGTCTGGTGGTGCCGTGACCCGGTATGTCCGTGGGTTGTCTGGTGGTGCCATGAACTGGTCGGTCTGTGGGCCGTCTGGTGGTGCCGTGACCCGGACGGTCTGTGGGTCGTCTGGTGGTGCCGTGACCCGGTAGGTCTGTGGGTTGTCTGGTGGTGCTGTGACCCGGTCGGTCTGTGGGCCGTCTGGTGGTGCCGTGACCCGGTCAGTCTGTGGGCCGTCTGGTGGTGCCGTGACCCGGTAGGTCTGTGGGTTGTCTGGTGGTGCTGTGACCCGGTCGGTCTGTGGGCCGTCTGGTGGTGCCGTGACCCGGTAGGTCTGTGGGTTGTCTGGTGGTGCCGTGACCCGGTCGGTCTGTGGGCCGTCTGGTGGTGCCGTGACCCGGTCGGTCTGTGGGCCGTCTGGTGGTGCCGTGACCCGGTCAGTCTGTGGGCCGTCTGGTGGTGCCGTGACCCAGTAGGTCCGTGGGTCGTCTGGTGGTGCTGTGACCCGGTCGATCACGTCCAAACTTCTGCATGCTCCTCTCCGCTAGAGTCTGTAGACCGCCAACCGCCAACCATTCAAATTACTGACACATATTATTATTCACAAGTGTTTGTATATTCATGACCACAGTCACACCCGTGAACCACACCTCGCCACACACTTGTAACACATTGAGTTATACTAGAATTGTATTCAATCCTCTGGTAAGCCGTAGGAAAATAGTGTTACTATAGGCCTGTCTATACATTTGTACGATCTTACACACGACTGGAGCCATTGTTCATGTCACTAAAGTTTGATATCACAAATCACTGGGAGTAACCAACGCTTTCTCACGGCCAATTCATACGAGCGAGTATGAGGTGGCTAATTCGTCTAAACCCCAGTGATGGGTAGGTTTAGGGGCGGGTTCAGGGGTAGGTCATTCGTACGAATTCATACGAATCGGGCAACTACGTATTGGCGTATTTACAGCACTAAAACGTAAAACATTTATTTACGTATGAACAAATCTACCGATGTACAAATTTGTACGTAATACTATTTATGCATATTAAAATCGTGGCATTAATGTTTTGACTCTATTGCATTTCTACTGTCTAATCAATTAAGTTTTCAGTTGCATTTATTAATATAATACTCATAAATATTAACATTTCGCTCTGTTCGTGCCTTCTGCTGCAAACTCGTTTTGGAGGATTAGCCTGCATGGTGTTAAACAAGAATAAACTTTATAACCTTACAAATTCCTTTTAACCATTTTGTAATATTTTGTTTATTTACCGTGAGACACAAAAGGCGTTTTCTCCTATAAAACACAACATAAATTCACAAAAGACATACATTTTATTAGTTTGATGTAATCCAAATCTTTAGAATCCATACGTGTTTTGCAAGAAACAGATCCAAATTCAGCCTTTTATCCAGTGGTGATGAATTCAAATGATTCAAATGCAAAAATTTGTAGCTGTAAAATCAAATAATGTTACGTTTAAATGTTGCCGATACGTCCATATTATACGTTTCAGCATAAAAGTACGTTTTCTATCTTTGAAAATAACGTATACATACACATATAAAATAACCTACGTATTAACAATGAGACCAGGCTGCACTTTAAGACATAGCCTAATGCACGGATTCAGTACACTGATACTGATACATGAGTTGTCTTTCTCGACTGTTTACGTTCAATATATAATCTATTATGTTTGCTTGGATACTTGCCAGGACGGGTATGTTTACATAATGATTGTGTGAATTTGTCCGTTCTCAATATTTGACTATCAATATCTCACTCGAGTTCTTTCGCGTCTTCTTGCGCTTGAATGTTTAAATTGGCAAGGCTTAAATTAGTTTAGTTTCCACACTCGTATTAAACAAGGTTTAGGGGAAGCCAGAATGCATATTCATCGACAGAAACAGACAGTATCCTAACTATGTCTGTCTGTCTGTCTGTTTTATTTATTTTCAACAAACCATAGTATAGACACATATGCATTACGAAAAGTGCGGTTCGATTTTTTTTACTGAGAAGGAGAGAATTATTACACCCCTACAAATCACTAACCCCAAGTATAAGTGATAGTAATAATGATGCTTGATTTAGCAAACTCCACTCAATTAAGATGTAGAGGATGGTTAGGAGGACGAATCTGTGGCCGCCACATGCCATAAAATGTAAACAGTCATTCTCAGTGGAAGACCTTCTTTGTCAATCAAATACTCAACAACCCTTTTAAATGAATTCCTCAGCTTTTAACACACAACGGGATAAATCGGGAGCACCTTTCGAAAATGGTCAGAACAATGTGTGTGTGTTTGTGTGTGTGTGTGGGGTATTATAAGATTACATCCATATGCTTTTAGAAGGACTTTTGGACTTCTTTCAAAGAACCAATACTGGTTTCCGACCAGTTTCCACACACTGTCCCGACATAATTTTGCCGTGATTCAACGCAACACAAAACAGTTCCCTAGATGAATCAGTTAACCCTATAAAGCCTACTGTATCTGACAACCACATCTCTTAGGCCAGATAATCAACATGATCCACTACAAGCGTTCTGTCGTCTGACTGATCGTTTTTTTTTAGCAAATAAAAGTCTTTCAGTATAATTGTTCAATAATAATTGTATACGTGGTTCACGTGTGTTTCTACTGTCAAATCTGCACTGATTTTTGTATAAAAACACTTTATACACTTAGTAATATTTCAAGATGAACACTTACTGAACTGAAGCAACTTACATTTACTTGATTTTCCAAACATATATATATTTTAAATCATAATCAAATTTGAGTATCAAATATGATCATCAGGATTTTGTTGAAGATTTATTTGTTCATCTCTCAGTCGTCATTGTATTTGCATTGCATTATATATTTTAAAACTACAGAGCTTTTATCATAAAAGTGAACATTTAAAGATCCTACTGAGACATATTTGGCAGATATAGAGTGACGGCTGATATTTATATGCATTTTACTCAAGTAGTCTGTTACACTTATCTTCTTCATTTGCATTAACCCATCAGAAATCCATGTTACTTTTTGGACATTTAAATATCAGTAACTGGACTAAATTGTATATTTTTACTGTGTTTGGGCCTCTGAATAAAACTAGTGTTTTTTCCCCTCCTCGAGTATGAGCTCCATATGCTTCTACATCAATACTATATGAGTGATATAAGCCTGATGTATCAAATATGGTACTCAAAACACAAAAAAAACTAGATTTTCTTCTATATTTTGTCTAAAGGTTCAATAAACCATTCCTTTAAGAAAAATACATTTATTGTATTAGTTAATTATTTCATATTTTAGCCTTTAAAGGGTTAAAGGAATAATACATCTTAAAATGAGAATCACGTTATTATGACCTACATTATTTTGTGGAATGTGAAAAGACATATAATGTTCATCACCATAAAAGTCACACCAAAATAGTCCATATGACTATGCATATATGCATTATATTCAAAATCTTCTTAAGGCATACATAAGTTTTGTGTGAGGAGGAACAGAGCAAAATGTCAGTTGTTATTCACATTGATAATCTCAGTCCAGTCTCCTAAAAAAATTAGTTTTTTAAATCCCATGTGTGCATATTCATATTCAAACTGGATGCATCGCGACTGTTTACAAGACATGAGAATATTTGGCCATCTAAGTTTTCCTGCAACGTTTTCAGTAAGTAATGAATTGTATTTGCATATTTAGCATATGAGTGGTATTGGTTAATTTTATGATACTTGATTTGTAACTTTTGTGGAGATAGGTCACCATACTGTGTGTTTTTGTTATAAGGAAAGATCACCATGAACATTCTGTGAAACTTCGTCTTTTGTGCGCCACGATTTTCACTTTTGGCTAAACTATTCCCATCAACTAGGCTTCTCTTAGGAGACAATCGTCCACTCACACCACTAAACCAGAGTGATTTCCATCTGTGTATGGAGTGTGTGTCAGATTGAATGTGGCAGACTGATTAAATAAGACGTTAAAATTCAGCTCTGTTGCATTTGGCGTATAAAGAAGTCTCCTCCAGTTGGACTACACATCTTTCTGAGAACATGCAATCAGTACATGTTGTCATTCTAAAGTAATATCCCATATATATACATATATAAACTGATATCCCATATATATATATATATATATATATATATATATACGCAGTTGGCCCATATCTGCGTGTATATATATATATATCGCTCTTCCTCCAGAGGCACTTCAGCTGGAGCTGAGAGTCAAAGCCATCATTCTGAGCTTGTGGCCACTTCTGATGGAGACAAATTTACATTTAGTTGAAAACTTCACACTTGTGAGAGGCGAAGAAAGGATGAAAAAAATCCAATCTGCGGTAATAGTAGCTGTAGTTTGGTTTCGCGGCACATTATTTGCATTCCTCAGGTACGGAGCTCTCCTCCAGCGACGCGGTAACGATTCACAAATCACTGTCGCCGCGCCAGTCAAGGGCTCCGCTCCGCTCAATAGACCATTGTACCTGCGAGTGTAATTGGTGAAGGCTTGACAGAGCCGGGAGTCGTAACAAAGATCTCTCGCTTTAGGGCTGAGGGATGATTTTCATAATGTTACCGCTAAATGAGCGCAGAGGTCTCGAGGTCTTGGCACTGAGTGACACGGGCCCAGACGCGCGCGCACACACATAGAAAGAGAAGAGCAAAACACACACGCTCTCACCGAGACGCCCCACACACACCACTGTCAATTAAAGAATCTGATACGCTGTCAACACCACTTTCACCACCAATTTGAACAACTTTATGACACAGGAATAGCACAAGTCTCCCCAATTATTTGCCCCCCAACAAACAGCTTGACAAATGGTGACGAAACATCCAAACACATTTTGCTTTAGTCATTTTACTGATTTGTTATTTTGAAAAGGAACGTTGTTAGGAATAGAAATAATTGCTTTTGAAAAAGTCATATCTTGTCAGTTCATTTCTGTTGAACAAGTGAAAAAAGCATAAAATTGACGTCATAAGGTCCAAAAAACAAATATGACTGCACAAGAGAGGAAACATTTGGTCAAAACATTGGTGTTATAGTTTTAGCAAGCTTATGTCACTGTTCTAAACAATTTCTTTCCACAAATATTAAATTTCATGTGAGTTATATATACAAAAAAGATTTTCAAAAGGGTTTCACAAACGTTTATTAGGTTTAAAAAATGTTGATATATTTATGGTTTTAAAAAATAAGTTTAAATTTTTTTCTCATATTATTAAATATGAAAAACAGAGGTCATTCCCAGAAGCCCTAACATATAATCACACATTTTATTTAAATAGTATTGTTTCTTTTTTTCTTCTTTTTTTTGCTATCAGAACATGGTGTTTTGGTACATTTTCTTTTTAGTGAATGTTTATTGCATTAATTTAGTGCCACGTGTGTCACCCTGATGGTGTTTTGTGTGACCCTGTTCACCTTCTACATCAAAACGAAGACAAAAAGTATTTCCAGAAGTATTGTGTTTTTCAAATAGCCACTGCCTACAAGTCGACACCATTATGACTAAAAGTTTGCTAAGAAGTATGTCCTACAGTGTCCTATATGAGTAAATGTCTCAATACTCATATTGATGCTTCCTCATTTCTTCGCTCATTCGTCTTCCAGCCCGTGACCCGGAAACCGATTGTCCATCTTGAAGGACATCTCAGTTCTAGAAACATCTAATTGACTGTGCACAAAGACCCGCCCTCTTTAGTTAATGTTGCAACGTCCGACAAGCCATGGTTCTCACGCTGTGAAAAATACATTGTAGAGAGGACACTGACAACTCGCCGACAGACAAGACAGAGCAGGCTACTTCTGATATGAAACAAAGTCTCAGCTTTCAAATTGTGTCTTTTCTTTAAGAAATTCAAACAATAAATACCGTTTTGTGTCGTAACAGAGCACCTCAGTTAAAGCTGCTCTTGAACCGATCATTTTTTCCTTCTAGTTAATTTATAGCATCAAATAAACATGAATGAACATCTGAACATCCGTGGAAAGACGTCAGTACACACCGTTTTTCAAGTTCAAGTCCACCGACGTTAATCTACTTACTCTCCTGACTGCTTTGTCGGACAAAATGGCGGATTCGGCGGATTATGATTGGTCAGATCACCTGCCAATCAAACTCCCGGCGAAGGGTGAATTGCACCGCGAGGAATGCAAAATACACAGGTGTATCTTTCCCTCGCGTCCTAAGGGGGTGGAGCTAAGATGCGAGGAAAGGAAACGAGGATGCACAAAATAAGAAATGAGAAGCACCTTTTAAAGGTGCTCTATGTAACTTTTCAACTAAAATGAATCCTTTTTTTATTGCCTGTGTGTGAAGGGGTTGTAATCACACATTAAAATGATCCACTTGTCGAGTTTTGCTATTACCCCTGAAGGCCAGTATTCCTATTTCTATGTGAAGTCTCCGGGTCGGATTTACCGCGAAATCCAACGGATGTGACGTACATGCGCGCTCCCGAGCCTCTCTCCTTATATATACAGTCTATTGTAGACGGTCAGGGAGTTACGTCCGGTTAAAGGCGCACGTTTTTCGGCTTATATCTCGGTCAATCTTTGATCGATATTCCCAATACTCTAATCGTTCGTAGTGCTGGACGGGGCCTTTCGAACGAGCCCACTCCCGAGGCCACTCCCACTCCCAGACTAGTGGGAGTGGCCTTGCACGGCAACATGCCTAGTGCATTATGGGCGTTGAAGTTTACCTACCTATTTGACAAAATTATTTTTTTCATCTTTCTAATATATAAGCAGCCAAGTTTTATTGAAAACCCACGCTGACAGCAGTGAAGGACCCCTTTAATGTGATTCTCTACTCCTGTGTGAACTGACATAAATCCACCACAAATCACCAAAACACCAGATTTATCTGTTTTCTTGGTTTGATGTTTTACAGTTTCCTATGAGGCACGTGTCTAAATAATTTTTGGGGCCACTATATTTATAAAACAGATTTATAAAAGCACCATTGAAACTCTATACATCGTACTGCATGCTATTTAGCCGATTCACTTGTTTCATCAATGTCACAGTCAAACGCAAACGCGTGTAAATCCCAGTCGGTGGGGTCACAGATGATGTGGGTCAGGGTTTGAGTGAATGTGTGTTTCGGGGCGTCCGGTCTCAGCCCTCACATCCTGAAGCGCTGAAGATCATTTCTCAGCCCTGCAGTGCTAATAGAAAGATTCAGCACTTTCTTCATCCACTTCCACTCTTTCTCTCTCTCTGAATAAATGATGCCTGAAATTTTTATTCTTTTTATAATGGAATTTCAATGGCCTTCACTGCAAATCTAGTGGAAATTTTTGCATATGAAGAGAGAAAAATTAAATGTTAACCACGTTTTAATGTGATTAAGGCTGACAGAGACATTATTTCAGCTAATCACTCAGTGCTGACGAGCTCTAGCGGGCCGTTCACTGGTGAAGGTTTTCATCACACGCCGGTTAGTGTTCAGCTGCACTGCTTACATGTGCTTTTAGTAAAATTGTTTGACATTAACAGAAACCATAAACATGTCGATGCAATAAATCAATTAACCATGACCTACATTCGATGCACGTTTTATTTTTCATTTCATAGGTGTGTTGATGAGTGTAGGGTTGTCACTGTACCACAAGTTCAATAGTCGGTAACAATATCAGTAAAATTTCCCAATCTACCAATTTTGTTAACAGAGCGAAAACTGTTTAAGTACTTAAAACAAATGTCCCGTTTTGTCGTGTCTGTTGGTTAACACTTTCATAATCGTGCATTTAAATGCGGTTGTCGATCCAGAAAGGATCCAGATCCTTTGCAGTGTAGTTAGCAGCACGAAAAACTAAACTTGTATTCAGATTGTGAATAGGTAATAAACAGAAAGCAAGAGCAGAGCCTCCCTTCATAATCACTAAGGTCCCGTTAAGATGCATTTTGGCTGATCAAATCACAAGTGGACGGCGCTAAATACAGGAGTAAACGGGGTCTAAAACGTTTGAGCTTGTCCACTTTTGACCACTTCCAGAGGTAATAGAAAACACATTAGAGCGGATTGCTTTCGTAGTGTAAACACTCATGTGGTCGAATGTGTTCAAACAGCCACAAAAGACCGTCTACTCTCCGTCTACTGACCTAATGATGAACTAATGAGTGACATTATGAGAAGAGCTCTAGCCAGATGGGGTTTAAACTTTGTCGGCGGGAGACCCAAGTTTGGTTTGAAGATGAAAAATGTACCAAACACAATGTTCTCTCACCATTCCTGATTTCTAACACACACTCACAGCGTTCGGCTGGTCTTGCGGCTTCAGAGCAGAAACTAAAGCTGATGCTCTCCGTGTGTTTTTCTGTCGGCTTCAGTCGTGTTCATGTACATCTCAAAATTATTTCATCAATTAGATGGAAAGATCTGAAAAAAACATAGTACATTTACCCTCCCATTGACTCTCCCCTTGAAGAAATCAGGACAGAAGTGGTTGAAAGTGGACAAAAGAGACGGATTAAAACACCAGGTGTGAACGGGAATGTGTCTCTCGTCTACTTGTGATCCGATCGACCAAAACGCATCTTAATACCAGGTGTAAACAGGGCCTAAGATGGTCAATAACTAAAGCACAAGCTCACTGAATTCTACACTCTCACAAAAACTCCTATTATAATCATTAAAAGCTGACTTTATTGCACAATGAATCTCTTATTTACATCGTGTTTACACTTTGTTGGTTGTAATGAACGGATTCAAGAGCGTGTGGCTGGTGTTGAACAAAACCTCATGCGTTTTCATTGGATTCTGACTGACTTGCTGACTAACATCTCTAGCCATTGCGTTCACACACTCAACAGATCGTGATTGGCTACAACGCTCAACTCCGCTTGTAAAAACACACAGTAAATATAAAGCTTTGAAGCTCACCGAGCGCTCAGTTAAACACGAAAGAGAGCGTTTGAAAGCAGCGTCTATCAGCTGGTACAGAATATATCCAGTGCTCTGTATTACCGGTACTGCTGGTACCATCTACTTCTTTTTTTTTAGCACTGACTGGTCACAGTCTAGCCTTGAGTGTTTCCACTGGTATGAAATCAGATCAACTCACCAGATTACCTAATGAATGTCACCGAACAGAGGGAAACATTAATGGAGAAATACAGGATGAAAGTTCCACATTTACGATCTAAAGGAGGTGTATGTTAATTGTGTGTGTGTGTGTGTGTGTGTGTGTGTGTGTGTGTGTGTGTGTGTGTATGTGTGTGTAGTGTTTTCATATATGCCAGAGATGGCCTTGGGCTTAAGCTTTGATCTCTTTAAATGTCTCAAATGAAGAGACAAGGAAAGGAAAAGAAAAGAAAGGATAGGATAGGAAAGGATAGGATAGGAAAGGATAGGAAAGGAAAGGATAGGATAGGATTGGATAGGAAAGGATAGGATAGGAAAGGAAAGGAAAGGATAGGAAAGGAAAGGAAAGGATAGGAAAGGATAGGATAGGAAAGGAAAGGAAAGGAAAGGATAGGAAAGGAAGGATAGGATAGGAAAGGATAGGATAGGATAGGATAGGAAAGGAAAGGATAGGATAGGATAGGAAAGGATAGGAAAGGATAGGATAGGATAGGATTGGATAGGAAAGGAAAGGATAGGATAGGATAGGATAGGATAGGATAGGATAGGAAAGGAAAGGATAGGATAGGATAGGATAGGATAGGATAGGATAGGATAGGATAGGATAAGATAAGAAAGGATAGGAAAGGATAGGATTGGATAGGAAAGGATAGGATAGGATAGGATAGGATAGGATAGGATAGGATAGGAAAGGATAGGATAGGATGGGATAGGATAGGAAAGGATAGGAAAGGATAGGATCGGAAAGGATAGGATAGGATGGGATAGGATAGGAAAGGATAGGATAGGATAGGAAAGTGTCTGTATTTAGAGGTGGTTTAAGCTGTAGTATCAGGCTTTCAGCGCTGGAGAAGAGAGGGAGTGTCATTAAGGCAGACAGATAAAGAGGTTTAGCACTTCGGCTGTACTGACACTGACAGAGCAAGTCTCTCTCATGAGTTTGGTGGCATATAATATTTGCTTTATACAATTAATGTCTAAAGGTGTGTATGTGTGACAGCGTTTGCTCATCTCGCAGTGTAATGCACTCACAGTTATTCACTGAGAACTATAGTTCAAATATAGTATATTAAGACTAACTATCTTTTAGATTGTGTTGTGACATTTTGTGATTTATGTTGCCTTTCCTTGTTTTCCCATTAAGTTCATTAAGTATTCCGAACTCACTTTATGTGCTGATTTCCGACAACAATTCACGTAAATCTAATACAATTTCTATGCTAAATAGAAGTCAAAATATGCAGGGATGTTGGAGTTGTGGCCTATTTGTTAGTGCCTAGATGAAATGGCAACAACATTTCCCCTTTAATTTATTATAAATATCTAAATAAATAAAATATTCAAAGATATACATTGCCACTATTATTATTATTATTATTATTATTATTATTATTTATTTATTTTTCCCTGCTAAACATCTTTGAAGAATGATTGTCATGCACTAAATGATCAACAAAACTTCAGTACCAGCGTTCCCTGTGTAACTACTGTTCTTCACTGTGTGAGATCTGCGTGTGCGAGTGTGATGGAGAGATGAAGGAAAGAGGGGTGAGCTGAGCTGATGGAGGAGTGCGAGTGGGATGGAGATCACAGCGGGATGTTTTTCATCCTCACAGCAGTGATCAACTGGAAGGACACAAGCGCAGACGCTGAATGCACCCCGCATACACACACACACACACACACACACACACACACACACACACACACACACACACACACACACTGTCACAGACACACTCTCTCACACACTTTCTCTCACACACACACACACACACACTGTCACACACACACACACACACACACACACACTGTCACACACACACACAGTCACACACACACACACACCCTCACTCTCTCTCTCACACACACACATACACACACACACACTGTCACAGACACACTCTCTCACACACTTTCTCTCTCTCACACACACACGCACACACTCACTCACACACGCACACACACACACCAACACTCTTTCTCACACAACACTCTCACTCTCTCACACACACACACACACACACACACACACACACACACACACACACACACACACACACACACACACACACACACACACACACACACACTAACACTTAATGAACAATCCACAGTAGTCAAGTCACCTTAATTTATACAGCACTTTTTACAATACAGATTGTTTCAAAGCAGCTTTACAGTGATAACAGTGATAACAAAGTTTGTTTCTGCTGTACAGCAGATCTAGAAGAAAATAGTCATAGTCCAGCTTAAGTAAGTTCAGTGTTGATTAATTTCTGTTGTAAAATTTTTATTAATTTAGTTAATTTATCTATACAGCCACTCTGTTAGACAGTATTCTAGGTTACTACGTGCAGAGGTTTTTTGTTCTCTGTTTTTTCAGAATTAAGTAGTAGGCAATTACTAGTCACATTTTTTTTTTATCAGCTATGCATTCTGTTAATTTTGTGAATTTGTAAGTTTCTTCGGGACTTGAAGAAATATAGAGCCGAGTATCATCAGCGGGTAGCATGTACAGGGTGAAAAGCAACGGTCCTAGTACTGAGCCTTGAGGTTCTCCATACTGAACTTGTGATCGATAAGACATCTCTTCATTTACAAACTGATAACGGTCAGATAAGTATGATTCAAACCATGCTAATGCAATTCCACTTATGCCAACATAATTTTCGAGTCTATTCAAAAGAATGTTATGGTTGATGGTAACAAATGCAGCACTAAGGTCGAGTAACACTAATAGATACAACCACAATCGGATGATAAGAGCAAATCATTTGTGACTCTGATGAGAGCTGTCTCGGTACTATGGTACGGTCTAAATCCTAACTGGAAATCCTCGCAGATATCATTTCTATCTAAAAAGGAACATAGTTGTGAGGATACTGCTTTTTCCAGTATCTTTGATAGAAAGGGTAGATTTGAGATCGGCGTTTAATTGACTAATTCTCTAGGATCAAGATGCATTTTTTTTATTATAAGCAGTTTAATAATAGCCAGCTTAAAGGTTTCCAGTACATATCCAAATGACAAAGATGAATTAATGATATTAAGAAGAGGATCTATGACTTCTGGAAGCATCTCTTTCAGTAGCTTAGTCGGTTTAGGGTCTAACATACATGTTGTTGATTTACAGTAGATGATTTAATGAGTTTAGACAATTCCTTCTCTCCTATAGCAACGAATTAATGAAATTACAATGCACTGTCTGATGCTATACTGTAGTAGACAGTTGCATAGTTATCTTGACCACTTCTTGCAAGTATAGAAGTTCATAAAGTCATTACTGCTGTGCTGTTAGGAAATGTCAGACGTTGAAGCTTTATTTCTTGTTAATTTAGCCACTGTATCAAATAAATACCTAGGGTTGTGTTTGTTTTCTTCTAAGAGATTCGAAAAATAAGCAGATCTAGCAGTTTTTAATGCCTTTCTGTACACTCTCTGTGCTGCTGTGCTCTCTTTCCACGAAATGCAAAAACCTGTGGTTTTGTTTTCTTCCAGTTGCGCTCCCTTTTTCTGGCTGCTCTCTTAAGGGCCCGAGTGTGCTCAATGGACTATTTTCTTTAATCTACTTTAAGCGCTAAGGAGCAACGAAAAGAGAGAGTCAATGGTTTCTGTTGGCTCATTGAGTTTAGAATGATTCTAAATGCCAATCCCAATGCGTTTTTTTTTTTTGCCATTATCTACATGGATATTAAAATCATCAACAATTATCTGCAGCCAGTACTAACTCTGATAGAAAATCAGCAATTTTTTAAAATAAAGTCTGTATGGTGCCCTGGTGGCCTATATACAGTAGCCAGCACAAATGTCCAACGGAATTTATCATTTACACTAGAGTGTTACATTAAGCACCAACACTTCAAAATAATTATATTTGAAACTAGTCATATCAGTAATACTGAATATATTATTATAAATTACAGCAACACCTCTTTCAGATGAAGCAATGCAATTGTCTGGTTTTGTGCTTGGCAACATCCTAAAAATACCTTAGCAACCACCCAAAACCCACTGGCAACCGCATTCTAATGTGCTAACAAGCCCTAGCAACTGCATAACAAAACTCTAGCAAAAACCAGAACACCCTAGAAACCACATACTAACACTTAATGAGCACTGAGTGCACACTATCAACTGCTTAGCAACACCCTAGAAACACCTTAACCACCCAGGAGACCCTAAAACCAAATTTGAATGCGTTAACAAGCAATCAGTTCAAGTCAAGTCAAGTCACCTTTATTTATATAGCGCTTTTTACAATACAGATTGTATCAAAGCAGCTTCACAGTGATAACATGAAAATAATACAACAAAGTTTGTTTCTAGAAGAAAATTGCGTCATCGTCCACCTGAAGTAAGGCAGATCAGTAATGTAGTTGAATATTAAATGTCCCCAACTAAGCAAGCCAAAAGCCAAGGCAACAGTGGCAAGGAACCAAAACTCCATCAGGTGACAGAATGGAGAAAAAAACCTTGGGAGAAACCAGGCTCAGTCAGGGGCCAGTTCTCCTCTGGCCAACGAGCGAACAGTGTATGATTAGGATTCAGGCAGCAGTACAGGTCAGAAGTCAGATTGAATTAAAACATTCACAATATTTATCCAGTTCCATCTGGTTGGAGGTCGGGTTTGTTGATGTGTCCATAAGGCCTTCACAGGGCTGATGAGGCTGGCACTTCAGGGATGCGTTGTGGTCGTGTCCAGGCGCAGGTTCGCCGTCTGATCTGGATACGGCCCGGATCCGGCTGACTTCAGTAAACCTCGGAATAAACGGAAAGACTAACATTAGCGTAGATGCCGTTCTTCTTATGATGTAACGAGTACATCAGGTGTTATAGGAAGTGTCCCCGGTTCCGGCTGACCTAATCTATGCAGCCTAATAATACACACTAGCAACTGGATAGCAACACCCTAGCAACACCTTAGCGACCACTTAGAATACACCAGCAAACATACAGTAATGCAGCACTGACTAGCAACTGCATACAAACACCTTAGCAACCACCCAGAACAGCCTAGCAACTGCATAGCAACACCTTGGCAATGCCCTAGCAAGCAACAACAGCTGGCAAATTCTTTCTTTAGAAAAAAAAAAAATGTGTTAGTGTACAACGGGGCTAAAGGCGCAGCAGGGTAAAAGGCGTCTTTGATTTTATTTTCCTGTAAACCACTAGATAGCACTTTCCAAAACATCCGCTTTTCAAGATGCACGTGAAAGGTGATAATTTGATCTAATATTTGATGTTTTTTTTAAAATGTACATATATGTAGCAAATGAGAATAGTTAAAATTCTTTAATATATTTTTGAGACAAAGATCTTAAAGAGTTTTTCAATAACGGAAGAATACGTAAAAATATGCTATTTGGGGTAAAAGGTGCCCCTGTTGTGGTCAAAAACACAATAATTATCATGATAATAAACAGCTGGCTGATGTTTCCACTTGTTGACATGACATGGTTAGATTCAGATGGTAAATATCATATATTAAGTAGGGTGTCCGCCTTGAGATAAAACCCATATTTATTTAAACTGTTCCAAAAAATATTATATTAATTATATAATATAATAAAATATCATATTTATTTGTTTCTACTGTAAAGCTATATTAAACTTATTCGTTGCTTTCAGAATCTTTACTTTTTAAAATACTTTTGTTTCTGTATTTTTAAAATGAACATATGTTAAAGGTGCTCTAAGCGATGTCACGCGTTTTTTAGGCCAAAACATTTTTTGTCACATACAGCAAACATCTCTTCACTATCCGCTGACTGCCTGTCCCCTGAACACACTGTAAAGAAACGCGATCTCTGTAGACAGCCCAGGCTCCACAAACAGCAACAAAAACAAACTGCGGCGACCCGCTCCCCGAAACATAACAAACTGTTCCAGCCAATGACCGACAAGAAGGGTTTGGGGGTGTGGTTTGGGGGGTTAGTGTGCGGATGAGGAGGAGGGAGGGTCTAGCTAGCCTCCGTTTTGTTTGACAATAGTTCGAACGTCAACAAGAAGTGACGTCACCCAGGATCGCTTAGAGAACCTTTAAGGACAATAGCCTATATTTATTTATTTATTATACTTTTATTAAAATAATAAAATAAACCTAGTTCAAACTTTGCTAGTGATTGTACGTAGACATTATTAAAAACATATTATTTTAGCTAAAGTATTTGTATCAATACTGTGTGTCTTTTTGCCTCATGCTGGTTTAATCGCGTGTGTCTGGGGGGTTAAAAAACCTCATACATTTATAAGAATTTAAACAAACAAACCACTTTTATGATTTATTTTCACACAAAATCGGTTGCTCCATCAATATTCAATAAAAACATATATTTTCTGCACTCATACACTATGGGAGTAGTGAAAAGCACATTTTTTGAGTGCTCCATTTATGTGTTATAGCCTAAAATTTTTATTAAATTCCGAAATGATAAAATTCTAAATAATTTTTTTTTTTAATTCTAAATAAATATGAAATCCCCAGACACTAAGAAATCATAAGAAGTCCACTGCATGCTTTTGGAAATCAGTGACATGAGTAACATCCGTCATCTTCGTCATCAGAGAGCAACTCGCTTACAGTTTGTGACAAAAATGATCTGTAAATAGGAATACAATCAAACACACCCTTCAAAAGCCTGCACACCCAAATATTACAGTACTCAGAGAAGCCATGATGTCACTGGCTGAACTGAGAGAGAGTGTCAGAGCGAGACGGAGACTGAAGGAGAGGATGGGGGTGGGGGTGAAGAAGAGCGAGAGAGAGAGAGAGAGAGAGAGAGAGAGAGAGAGAGAGAGAGAGAGAGATGGGGGGATACGGAGGGGAGAGATCATCAAGATGTGACAATTGTGACAAGAGCCGAGAAAGTGTAGCTGCTCCAAACGTCACGTGAATTTCTCCGTCTCTCTCTTGGCCCGCAGCTGACAGCTTAATGTGAGCCACATGCAATATTTATTCCCATCCACTGTCAGACTGTCTAGCTGTCCACGGGAGTACAAAGAATGTCACTTATTAGAATAAAAGCAGGGGAACCGGCGGTAATCAAGGACATATGTACATCAGCCGTTGCCTCACCTCGACTCTCTCTCCTCTCCGTCTCTGGTAACTAGCTCTCAGGAGCCATTTGTGGCTGTACCAAATTCATTTATTTATCTCATTAGTGCCGGCAGGCCGTGAGATGCTCGCTGTGACATGTGTGTTTTGTTATAATGCTTATCAGAGAAGTAATAAACAACAGCGATCACCACGGCGCTGGGCGTCGCATGCTATCATTAGCCCTAATGAAAACACCTGTAGTTTGGGGAAAAATCGGAGCCAAAACACCAGAGATGAGGCCGAGCTTGGAAACAAAGCGAGAGGAGTTATAGGGAGCGGGAAAAGACATAGGCTGCGTCTCAAATCGCATACTCTCTTCAGTCAAGTCAGACTGAGTGTGTGTGTGTGTAGTGTGAATGTAATCCGGATGTACTACATCCTCCATGTTGTCATTATCATGTGACCAGCGTCAGTTACGTCACTCACAAACCCTCACCCGTGGCCTCATGGGACAGTCCATCGTGTGCACACTTCAGAATCTCACTGGAAGTAGAGGCTCATCTGGGGACTTTTTGCCTACTCTTTCATGAGCACTGTGAATTCGGACATACTTCTTTTGTGACATGCAGTTTTTCACCTACTATATAGTAGGGAAGTGTGTGATTTTGGATCCAGCCATAGGATAAGCTGAGAGAGAGTCAGGATGAAGAGCTGATGAAGGGCACCTAAATGTTAAGGCTTCATGATTTTGCTTATTTTTTGTATATCTATTTTTTTTGTACATCAAGCCTTCGTACAAACAAATATGCAAAAATAACCTTAAAAAACAAACATTGGAATGTATTAAACTGCATGAAATTTCCAATACTGTGCAGAATTATCATCATGACATATAGCCTGAATGGGAAAATGAACCATTTTGGTTTCTAAATGCCTTTTGAATATCAGTAAATTCATGAGCTCAACAGCCAAATCCTTGTGAGAAAAAAAAAACACTTCAGCATATTTTAAAAATAATTACTTATGGAATTATGTACTTTAAAGTGCAAACTGAATGTAATGTTTTGCATATTATTTGCAATTAAATGAAATTAATATTAAATACAATTGGCCAGTGTTGGGTAAGTTACTCTAAAAAGTAATTAATAATCCAAACTGGTAACACTTTACTTGAAGGGGTGTGCATAAGACTAACATGACACCTTCATAATCATGACATGACACATGTTATGAATATGAAGGAGGTTTTATGCATGTTTGTGACAACTGTCATTTAGTGTCATTCGCTCAGTTATGACATTTTTAATGCAAATATGACATTGTTTTAGATGTCTTTGGTATGACACCTTGACATAAACCATAACATCATAACCTGTCAGTGTCTTTGTCATGACAACTTGACATTACTAAGACAACACAACCTGTCATAAACATGACATAGCAGATTAATTATCAAACTTAAGAAACCACTTAGCTTTATTGGTTAACATTACATTAAACTGTCAGGTGGTTGGTTTTGACATTGGCTGTCATAAGGCCATTATAACTGTTTAATGACAAATTCAATGTGTACCACTGTAGTTGAGGTCACGAAAAATATTCAGACACAGTTATAATGGCCTTATGACAGCCAATGTCAAAACCAACCACATGACAGTTTAACTTAATTTAATGTCAAGTTGTCATGACAAAGACACTGACAGGTTATGATGTTATGGTTTATGTCAAGATGTCATAACAAAGACATCTTAAACAATGTCATATTTGCATTCAAAATGTCATTATTGAGCGAAAGACACTTAATGACAGTTGTCATAAACATGCATAAACCCTACTTCATATTCATGACATATGTCATGTCATGGTTATGAAGGTGTCATGGCAGTCTTATGTACACCCCTTCAAGTAAAGTGTTACCTATAAACTTTGTAAACTTGACCAGTGGAACTACTGTCAGGCTAGGCTGTAGTAATTAACAACCTATAGGAAACTAACTAGGGAACACAGGGAAAACAATGAAACTAAACTAAAACAGAACATATGAAACTGCTCTTTATAATTCTTTATAATAAATCATATAAAATTGCATAATTCTTCTAAATGGAAATGGTTATATATTAAAAACATACATTTTAATATCAGATGTCAGAATGCATTGGTTAATCCACTACCAGGATGTGAAGAGAGTTTCAACCAGTATAACAAAAACTTGCCTACCATACCTTTAAGTAGGACTTAAGCACATATTTATATGTAATTTCATTATTGATTTTGTTGTCTTTGAAATATGGTTAAAGCCGAATGTACTGACAAGCATGTGTGGTGAAGTTAAATACACTTTACTGACATTTCTATTGAAAGTTGTATGTCATGTATTTAAATATTTGTAATTACAAAAAGTGTCTCTCTTTAAAGTGGTCTTTTATTTCATGAATTATCTGCAAGGAACAGTTATTTAAAAATATACCTTTAAGATTTGAAGTACACTACAACTGCACACTTCTTTTTCACAAGTGAAAACTCTTTACACAAAACACACTGTAGTTGGGACAATTTGGGATTTTTATTTTACTATTTGTATACAGTAAGGGAATCTGGATCATACAACCCGATCTCTCTCATTCTCAAAAAAAAAAAAAAAAAAGGCCTATATATATATATGAAGAGTTTGGTTCCAAAACGCGATACACGCCATTTAAAAAAAAAAAAAAGTTACTGCAAAAATCAGTATTGTATCTGGTTGGTATTGAAAAGTCAATGTTTAATTTTAAGTAAAATGCGATATCCGCCATGTTATTTTATTCTATCATGTTTTCTCCCTTTCTTTCCAAACTGCGACAAATGCCAGTCTCCCTTCTCTGCAGAATGCGGTATATCCGCTCTCAACCAATCACAACGCAGCATTCCACGCAATGTAAACAGTAACGGCAGCGCCTTAAACACACCCGGCTTCCTAGTTTTTCTTATCTATTTTGTACTTTTCGATCAACAAACAAACAAAAAAAAGAATAATTTTGCCGGCATTGATGAACCTGTGGTTGTTTCTGCGGTGGGTAAGAAACGTAAGGCATCGAAATCGAATCATTTACGTGAGGAGATTAAGAAGATGAGGCACTCGGGAGGAGGACAAATGTTTTCAATCTTCTTTACAGTTCTTAATAAAAATATTATACTAATAAACTTACGTTGTTGTGTATTTTCAACAGTTTCAATATGGAAAAAAAAACTTTTATATTGATTCAATGGA
>NW_026607112.1:262500-282500 GCF_029890125.1 Rhinichthys klamathensis goyatoka | reverse complement strand
GAGAGAGAGAGAGAGAGAGAGAGAGAGAGAGAGAGAGAGAGAGAGAGAGAGAGAGAGAGATGTGTGTTAAAGTCTCCCCGAAACATCACTCGCCCTGCCCGGCTTTGATCTTCCTACCGTAATTACACTCACATCCAAACGAGC
The DNA here is from genome assembly GCF_029890125.1 of Rhinichthys klamathensis goyatoka. Lineage (NCBI taxonomy): Eukaryota > Metazoa > Chordata > Actinopteri > Cypriniformes > Leuciscidae > Rhinichthys > Rhinichthys klamathensis. Next base: position 282,356 of record NW_026607112.1, on the reverse strand, counting down.
ATCCAGACTCAGACTTCAAACATGCACATGGACACATTCTCACACACATGCGCTCTCAGGCTCAGCTGTACACACACACACACACACACACACACACAATCATAAAGTGCTGTAAAGTGGAGAGCTTCAGGGGGAAAGTTAGCGGAAACAGAATGTTTAGTCAGATAATCTATATTTACTGATTTTACTATTTATTTTAGTCACAAATATAATTTAGTATAACTAAATCAACCTGAATGTATTAGATTATTCCAATAAAAGCAATATTTAAGTTATGCGTTATACGTGACAAAAACCTTCCTTTTGGGACGTCATCAATAGTAAAATCATAAATAAATCATAAATAATGAATATAATCAAAACGTACTACATCCTCCATGTTGTACAGTATAAAACCCATTATGTCTATGGGAAAGTCCCCATTAAACATGAAAACGTGTGTGTGTGTGTCGAAGATTTCTCTTAAATGATATGTGATATGAGAGAGTATGGTGGCCATGGCCAATATAATGCTATAATTTATAAAGTATAGATACTGTAGCCTATACCAAATGAGACATTAACATACTTAAAAAAAAAAAGATTTATTCAAAATTCACTCAAATATATCTGGAAAAAAGTGGGCCTCATTCATTAAACACAAGCAGAATTAATTTCTATGTTCTGCAACTCATCACAGCATGATTGTATAAACAACTAAAGCAGAAATGCTTTGTACGTACATTTTGGAACAGATAGCCTACAGTTTTGTCTGATTAATGGGCTGATTTCACTATACTTCCCTCTCTGCAGGGCACATGCTACTGTTAGCAAACACACCCCTGTGATGTGCCGATACAAACACTCCTGAAAGTCCTCGCACCCTCCGCTGCTCTGGGACTGACGCTGCCGGATCACACTCATTATTGATTTATGATGATGCGACCAGCCCAATTTCAATCCAAAAATCGGTGTAGAAACTGTTGGCATTTTCTGATCAGTTAAAGATTCACGAAGAAGACGCTCTTCTGCATACTGCACATTTTGACCAAATGTATGTAGTAGGCGACTTGTATATTATGCCTATACGGCAAATTCACACACTGTGCAAAGTATCATATTTTCCACTTTTTTAACCATATTAATATGCTGTGACTTATATAATGCAGTCGACGTCAAGCACTTAAAACATGCGAAAAAGTTGATTTAGTGCATTTCACTTTAAATAATTTAATCTAGGTTTGGTGTTTATAATAAATAGCACAATAATTTATTTTTGTTTTATTCGTACATTTTTCATTTCTGTTCTGAATACCGTTAAACTTAAAGTCCCCCATTTTATCCCTTAAAACTCATCTTTGATCATCAAATTGACATATTTAAAAGTTTTTTTTTGTTATTCTTCATGCCTTAAAATAGCTTGAGTGTAACTCGACACCCTTGCCTCGTTTAGTATACGCGGTTCTATGAATATGCAAATGAGCCCCGCCTCCACTCACTCACTCAGCTCAGAGATCCACTGGTTGACGATCACACGTTGATCTGATTGGTTACAAGGTAGTTTGTGACGTCAGAAACACCAGCGATTTTTTTTTTTTTTTTTTTTTTGAGACTGTCTTTGGTTCGCTGCAGTTTTAAGGAGAAAATACTCAGCAATGCTGTCGACTTATGAATTTACACATGGTTTGTCACTACATAGACATATAAACTACATTAAAAGCTGGATTTTCACCACAGGGAGACTTTAAATGATTTTTTTTGTAAATATTTATATTATACATTAATTTCGAATGCAATAATAAAATGTGACTTATACACCGATAACTTCTCTCAACAGTGCAATTCTGACCCCGTGTGACTTATACACTGTAAAAACGAATTAGTTGTTTCAACTTAAAAAAGTAAGTGTTCATGTTGCCTTTTAAATATCCAAGTTGTTGCAGCTTCACATTTCAAGTTGACTAAACTTTAGATTTCAAGGCAGCACGAACACTTCCCTTTTTTTTAAGTTAAAACAACAACAACAAAATCAGTCTAGTCGGGTGTGTGTGACTTTTCCCCCCCCAGAAAATACGATATGCATACTATGAAAATAAAACGAGTAATACGATACTATTCCAAGAGCAAAGGCCAGGAATGTTGTGGTCGGTTTCAAGAATGTCCGATAAACTTACAAACATGTGAAAAAAAGAACAACATTACAGCTTAAAAACTGACCGGACGGCTTTAGAGCTCATAAACATCAGGGACACACAAAGGAGAAAATAAATAGAGAATGATCAGGACTTTACAACGGCTCTCTTTCTCTCTAGCTTGTCTTAAAGGCTGAGATTGCGAGTTATCTCAGGGACTTGTGGCGTCTGAGAGGCAGACGCTGCCATTAGCAGCCGGAGAGTGGTGTTTATTGTCCAATTAGAGGCAGGCAGATGTACCTGTAATCTCCTCTACTATACAGGTGTGAGGCTCCACTGGTGCCCGGCCATGGGAAGCCAGTCATCAGCTGTCACAGACCCACTCTTTGATCTGCACATTGTTCGAGAGCAAGAAATGCCTGGAGCTTCTCCGGCTCTGAGACTTTACCTTTCCGCCACGAGCGCTCAAGGAGATTTATTGCGCTGTGAGACACACACAGACATGAAGATGCCTTCCTGTCGATGACGGACGCTCCTGAAGTCGTGAGTCATGCGATTTATTCGTTTCGTCTGACAGAGACAGAGCTGCGCGGAGCGTTTGATCAGTCATAAGTAAATCACTTCCTTTAGCTCTCAACACTGCTGCCAGACGGAAAAACAAATATGACAATATAATTTACTAGAGACAGGGTAGTGCTGCTGACATTCCAGAGGAGAAAACTAGCATTCCTTGTCCGACTTATGCGGCGTGTCTCGTTCTGTGTCTAGTTCCCTACGTCATGAATCGGGACATTGCAGTGATGACGTGGGTTGGCATAAAAAAAAACCCCGAAAGGATTTTTCCCATCGGCTGAAAACAAGCTCTGCGACCAACAAACGTTTCCCGCCACTTTTTGTCATCATGAAAATCTTCACAAATGAACTTTTTATGAGGCCTATTAAAATCGACAGAAACAAAAAGCTAAATGGATGGTACCCCGCGGTCACATGACTTCAACATCATCATCAGCTTCTGGCAACTCTTTCAGTCTTCATTAAACAACATTTTACCTTAAAGTTTGAGTGTGAATAGTTTGCGAGAGCGTGATACACACGACGAGGCTGTGATAGTGGACTAGATGAGTTTTTGTTCAGCTTGATGATGTTTAGTGTCCCATTGAACCATTTGTTAGCAACCGCCTTTTCAAGTCAAATAAAAGCTTTACTAAGGCGAATTACTGATGTATTTTATGTCGTAGGATAAAACGAGACTATCTTTAACCACAGATCTTATTTCAAGCATTTAACTTCAATCTAGGGGTGTAACGCTGTACCAAAATGAAGGTTCTTTACGTACATTTACAATGTAAGTATAGTGAGTTTCCAGTGCTGTGCATCATGGGAATTTTTTTAGAAAGCGATTTTTTTTTGTATACTAAACCGATTTTAACAAGCCCAAACAATGAGCGCACTAAACTAGGAGCTGATTAAAGCCCCCAATATACTTCAAGTGAAATCAAAGAACAAATGTGCCGTAATTTCAGACAAAATCCAAGTTTGTTTTGGTTGGTTGGCTGGAACTTTCCAGAAAACTTTGTGCTGGCTAAAGTTAAACACTTTCAATTCAAAATGCCGAAATCTGACAAAACAAAGTTGAGTAGTTTCCATCACTAGATATTACCGTTGGTTGTTTAACATTTCTGCTGTTCACAGAAGACGAGCTCGAATTCTATGGCAATGCTTCAGGCTTTAATTTAATATTCAACAATAATACGGATCTGCCTGGATTATATGAGAACTGAACTGAGCTGGACGATGACATCACGGTTTTCTCCAGAGTGGCTATATATATACACTCACCTAAAGGATTATTAGGAACACCATACTAATACTGTGTTTGACCCCCTTTAGCCTTCAGAACTGCCTTAATTCTACGTGGCATTGATTCAACAAGGTGATGAAAGCATTCTTTAGAAATGTTGGCCCATATTGATAGGATAGCATCTTGCAGTTGATGGAGATTTGTGGGATGCACATCCAGGGCATGAAGCTCCCGTTCCACCACATCCCAAAGATGCTCTATTGGGTTGAGATCTGGTGAATGTGGGGGCCATTTTAGTACAGTGAACTCACTGTCATGTTCAAGAAACCAATTTGAAATGATTCGAGCTTTGTGACATGGTGGATTATCCTGCTGGAAGTAGCCATCAGAGGATGGGTACATGGTGGCCATAAAGGGATGGACATGGTCAGAAACAATGCTCAGGTAGGCCGTGGCATTTAAACGATGCCCAATTGGCACTAAGGGGCCTAAAGTGTGCCAAGAAAACATCCCCCACACCATTACACCACCACCACCAGCCTGCACAGTGGTAACAAGGCATGATGGATCCATGTTCTCATTCTGTTTACGCCAAATTCTGACTCTACCATCTGAATGTCTCAACAGAAATCGAGACTCATCAGACCAGGCAACATTTTTCCAGTCTTCAACTGTCCAATTTTGGTGAGCTCTTGCAAATTGTAGCCTCTTTTTCCTATTTGTAGTGGAGATGAGTGGTACCCGGTGGGGTCTTCTGCTGTTGTAGCCCATCCGCCTCAAGGTTGTGCGTGTTGTGGCTTCACAAATGCTTTGCTGCATACCTCGGTTGTAACGAGTGGTTGTTTCAGTCAAAGTTGCTCTTCTATCAGCTTGAATCAGTCGGCCCATTCTCCTCTGACCTCTAGCATCAACAAGGCATTTTTGCCCACAGGACTGCCGCATACTGGATGTTTTTCCCTTTTCACACCATTCTTTGTAAACCCTAGAAATGGTTGTGCGTGAAGATCCCAGTAACTGAGCAGATTGTGAAATACTCAGACCGGCCCGTCTGGCACCAACAATCATGCCACGCTCAAAATTGCTTAAATCACCTTTCTTTCCCATTCTGACATTCAGTTTGGAGTTCAGGAGATTGTCTTGACCAGGACCACACCCCTAAATGCATTGAAGCAACTGCCATGTGATTGGTTGATTAGATAATTGCATTAATGAGAAATTGAACAGGTGTTCCTAATAATCCTTTAGGTGAGTGTATATAAATGAACTAAATTACTTTTTTACAACAAAATGAAACATAACTGAACTTACTTAAGATGGACTTAAGCTGGACTTTTACTGTCTATTGCACTTTTTTCTGTCTACTGGTGATTTGCACTATTTTACTGTTTACTGTGTATTGTTTACGGTTTGCTATGTATTGTATTGTGTGTATCATGTGAATGGTTGAGGGCAGGGTTGCACTGTCTATTGTAGGATGTTGTGATCTGTTGTTGTTTATTCTTGCATGGTTGTGCACCTCGCTCCGTACGAAACGAAATTTCGTTCAGCTGTAAACATGTATACGGAAGAATGACAATAAAGCTTGACTTGACTTGACTGTGACGCTAGCCTGGTTAAAACCAGACCATTCTCAGTTGTAACTGAGTTATGGTCTGGCAAAGCATCATAGACAAATCATTTCCAGAGGGGCGTCACCAACGGACGTCGCAGATAGACCTAAACCCAATCAGAGCGATGAAGGAGATGACGTATGCAGAGCGGCGGAGAAACATCTCCGAGTGTTGTTCTTTGCTCGGTTTTTAAAAGGAAACGTTCAAATCGCTTAAAACAGACGCGATAGCTGATTCAAACGAGTGATGTTCGACGGGGGCATCCATCTTTGTAATGTAGGCTACAAAATCTGCTTCAAAATCCCAGCGCTGTCGTCATCGTGTAAAGCCCGCCCCAACGTTTCTGATTGGTGCCTCGATTTCGACGGATTGGAAATGAGCTTGAATGAGCTCTTTGCCAGACTAACTTTCAGAGCAAATCTAAATTTGACGGAAGTTGTCTGGGTTTTCCCAGGCTACTGTGACGCTATTTTCTTCTGGAAACAAACTTTGTTGCATTATTTTCCTGTTATCTCTGTAAAGCTGCTTTGAAAAGCGCTATATAAATAAATGTGACTTGACTAGACTTGACTTGACTTGAAAACAAAATCCTCTAGAACACATCTTTCTGTGCTCATGGCCAAATGAGTATACTTTGAAAGGTTTGCGCACCCAACAAAATTAAGTACTTTGAGTAAGAAAAATGAGTCGCTAAACATTTCAAACTATTTGAAAATTGTTTAGTTTTTAAATAGTTTGAAATGTTTAGCTACGCTCTTTCACCTTGAAAACTGAAGTGTCACAATATAATTCGTGCTTATCTTCTCTGAACAGTAATGCCCGCTTTGTTTGATTAGATTGGCCATCTGTTAGACCGCTGAAAAATGCTAGTATGACGGTACAAGCCACACAGTCCACACTCTGGAGCTCTTTCAAAAGGCCCTGTGGATATATGCTGTGTGTTAAATGAACAGACACATAAAATGAAGGAATGTCATTCTGCATTAGGTCATCTTTAAGGGAAGTGAGGTTCACTGCCACTTTTTGGACACAGATGAGCCAATCAGAGGACGATTTGCCTTCCCATTCTTTTTGGAATGATGCATTATGGGTAACTTTGGCTGTGTCAACTAAATGGCTTTGTTTATAAAGGAATACCAATGTACTGTTTACCACACACTGTGCAATTCTGCCAAAAAAAAAACGTTTTTAAGTTTAAGTGTGCTAAATTGTTGTCGCAATGCAAGGGCTTAATATGTACATATTTAATTCAGCGAGTGACATATTCTGAATTTGCATACTAGTATACTACTTGTACTACTTTTACTTTGTCTATAGCAGATATGGTAAGAGCGGTATGCTAGAATTCAGCAATAGAGATAGTATGTGCTAACTTTTGCTAGTTTGATTACTCCCGGTTCAAGCTCTTTTTACACACTGCATATTTTGGCAAATGTTGGTTATCTGGTGTTTCTATACACATAAATTATCATATTGCAGAAATTGTAATAATAGTATGGTAGTGCCATTCAAAACATGATCCATCTACAATCTGCCACGCTGTTTTCAATAATGCATTATGGGTAATGTAGGTTATGTATGAGTTTTCTTAAATATCCTGACATGATTTTCTTGGAAGGTTTCTCTCACATGGTTCTGCTTAAGGCATGTTGTTTCACCAAACAAACAACAGTAACTGTATCTGTGCAACCGCACTGTAAATTATGTGGCTCTCCGTTTAAATACTGTGACACTTACATATTACCTTTCAAATTTAGCAAGTTGTGTTTTATGGGGTCAGAAACCTCTGGTATCTATAAATAAGGAAATAATTGTGTTTAATACAAAATAAATGTGTTGCTGGGCTTTCACAATGTACTCAACACTTGGCAATACAATCACTCAAAGACCCACAAAAATCAGAGTTTTAAAAAACAAAATGCTTAGCTAATATATTTTGTCAGTCATAAATTCAAATACTGGGATGAAATCAAGCAAATGAAATTAACACAGCATGTTCAAAATATTTTCCCAACACTTAAAACATCTCCGCAGAAAGTCATCAGAATCCAGACAAAACCAAAAGACTGGAGAAAAACATTTTCATGCTCAAGCAAGATCATTTGCAATGATTCATTGGCGTTTCCCATATGATGTGAATTACTGTGCTGGCTTCCAGTCCTTCAGTCTTTCTTGAGTCTTTTCAAGTTTTTGAGTCTCTTTTGCTCTTTGATATTGTATGGAAATGAGACATTTTAATGGGAAATGAAAACCATATGAGCACACAGCTGTGATGAGATGAGTTTGGGGGCGGGGTTTAGCCTGGTGTGGGCGGGGCTTGTCTGGTGCCACTCTTGACATCATCAGTTTATCTGAAATGACCTGCAGTAAAACACTGAGTGAACTACAGCCACTGATGTTGGAGGTCACCAGCCTGTTCTGGGAACAGTGTTGCTTTCAGTCATATTAGGTGATTATCCAGCTATGAGACATTGCTGAAGAGGTTATAATGTTAGTAGACTTCATGGCGTACCTCTAAGTTATTTAATACACATATAAATGCATAAATGAAAAACTTATTTTACAGTGTCCTTAAAGGATTAGTTCACTTTAAAAAAAACTTTTGCTGATAATTTACTCACCCCCATGTCATCCAAGATGTCCATGTCTTTCTTTCTTCAGTCAAAAAGAAATTAAGGTTTTTGATGAAAACATTCCAGGATTTTTCTCCATATAATGCACTTTACTGGGCACCAAACTGTCCAAGGTCCAAATGACAGTTTCAGTGCAAACATGTGAGCTTATAAAACTTACACTTTTTTTTTTTTTTTTTAAATGAGCGATCGTTTCGCTTGATAAGACCCTTATTCATCGTCTGGTGTCGTTTAAAGCCCTTTGAACAGTTTGCAGTTTGCACTGAAACTGTCATTTGGACCTTGAACCGTTTGGTGCCCAGCAAAGTGCATTATATGGAGAAAAATCCTGGAATGTTTTCATCAAAAACCTTAATTTCTTTTCGACTGAAGAAAGAAAGACATGGACATCTTGGATGACATGGGGGTGAGTAAATTATCAGCAAAAGTTTTTTTTAAAGTGAACTAATCCTTTAATTGTTACACGTTTTATGTAGTTGATATGCATAATTAACCCTGAACCAAACCTTAGTCCTAACCCTACATGTAGTTCATTATTATTACTCGGTAATTAAATGTATAATTACACTGTAACAAGGACACCTTAAAATAAAGTGTAACCAAAACGTATTTCTTAAAGGGAATCTTTATTGTTTTGTATGCTCCCTGTGAAACACAAAAGTGCACGTTTACCAAAACGTCCCTGGTTGCTCTTTGAAATTATTGATAGTGATCAGTGTATGTCAAGCTTCAAATGACCAAAAAAAAAGCTCAATTTGACAAATATATATATAATGTAGTCCAATCAGATTGGCCTCTTATTTCAAATTACCGCCGCAATTGTAGAAATGTGACATTGACAATATATACACAGATAGGGTTAATTTATTCAATATTCATTCCTTTGAGTGGAATTATCTGGAAACAGGGGGATAGTGATAAGGTTTGCCTGGAGTGCTGCAAACAGGCTTCTTCATTTCAAATAAATCAGCATTTTGTCAGGCTACCGATATGACTGGAGTCTTTGTCTCATGTGAGTGCTCTTGTGAAAAAGAAGTGTGCTTAATTGTATTAAACGTGCACTTGTAGTGTGCTTCAAATCTTAAAAGTAGAATAAACACTGTACTTGCAGATAATAAAAGGCCACCTACGTGCACATTTAAAAAGGGCACTTTGTAATGATGTCAAATTCAAAGTTTTAATTTAAAATACACTTTAAATCATTTTGTTTTAATACTCTTTTGACATGCATGGTTTAAAGAAGTAAACTTCTTTTTTTGTCGACTAAACTAAAGCACATATAAAGCACAGGACATACAAGTATCAATAGAAATGTTATTATTATAGTATATTTTAGTTTATCATAAATGCTTGTCAGTAAATTAAGCTGTTTTAATTACTATATTTCAATATAGTAATTAAGAGATTACATATAAAGATGTACTTAAGCCCTTGTGTTATGTTGCGGCTCAATTTGACCCATTTAGATTTTCTTGTTGTTGGAAATACTGGTTATGCTGTTTTTTTCTTGATATTTTGTGACTTTTTCTCATTTATCATCATGAACATGCATGCAAAGTTTCAACATGCTGATGTGTTTTGACATATACAAACAAAATTACTATTACGTTTGTGATTTTCGCGGGTCAATTTGACTCTCAAATTTGATATTTTAACGCTCTAAGGCAACTGTACCGACCCAAAATAATAAAATTTCTTGGTTATATTCTGTTTTTTTACTACCTAATGAAGCTAAAAATGAGCTTTTCCACACTTATTTAGTCAGCCACAGATGGTAAAAATGAGCTATCAATAATTTTTTTAAGCTACCTGAAATAATATTAAAACCTTTTATTTTGTTTTTCTTGATATTTTGTGACTTTTTCTCATTTATCATCATGAACATGCATGCAAAGTTTCAACATGCTGATGTGTTTTGACATATACAAACAAAATTATTATTACGTTCGTGGTGTTCGCGGGTCAATTTGACCCTCATAGACAGCCATTCAAAAGCAACTGTACAGACACAAAATAAAAACATTTATTTTCTGTATGTCAGGGCACTTCAACTCCAGTTCTAACGTGCAAGTGCATCTAAAAGTGCTCTAACCCTAACCAAACACACTTGAAAAAGCTAATTCACGGTGTTCAGAATTAATTGCAAATTACAGATGAAAATCTTTGTCAGACACAGATAGTAAAATAAGCTCTCATTTCAATATTCTAAATACCTAGCTTTTAAACAACCTTTTAGGTAGGATTTTCAAACATTATTTTCATTATACAGCAAAATTGAATTGTTCAGTTGATGTTCTAAGCATAAAATGTAAAAATAAATAAATGAAAACGTTAAAAATAAAGTGTAATGTTTGACAAATTATGACAAATATTCAAAGTTTACAGTTTATACCTGAATCTTTGTTGTTTTTCATAGTGTGATTTTTGAGGAATTGTATTGAATCCAATTAGGGTCAATTTGACCCGGTCCATTAGGGGAGTACACGGAAATCGAACAGTGCACGAGGGTTAAGAGTGCGCTTAAGTTTAACGAGTCTTGAGATCAATCACATTGCAACACATTATGTTTTGAATTTAATGTAAGAGCAGTGAGATTTGAGATCTTCAAAAGGAAAAAACTGTCAATGAATAATGACTTAAAGTTGTACGGATTTACTTTGTAACACTTTATTTTGATAGTCCCCTTCAGACAATTAGTTGACTAAGTAACTTTACAACTACATGTCAACTAGCTCTCATTAGAGTATTAGTTGACGTATAGGTGCAATGTTACTTATAGTCAACAAAATGTCTAAAGGGACCATCAAAATAAAGTGTAACCGAAAAGAGCAGCTTGAACTTTGGCCAAACCTTTCATTTTGTGTTCCACGCAAGAAATCTGCCATGCAGGGTTTTGAACACCATGAGGGCGAGTAAATGTTGAACGAATTGCCGTTGAACTATCCCTTTATTTATAAAGTTTTAGTAGATCTTCCTTTTGAGATCAAATATTTCGAAACATAGTTTTTGAGTCATGTGCTCAAACGTTTGTCCTAGAGATTTGAAGGCCACACTAAGACATGAATCTCATCTGACGCGCAGCAGGGAGCATTTATCTAGATTTTAGATCAATATCAACTGACGCAGATGTCATTAATTTTTTCAAAAAAATAATACATTAAACAACCCCAGCAAACCCAGCATGCACATTAGCTGCTGATTTGCATAACAGAAGCTTTGCTCAAACTGGAGATTTGGACTTTAAATGTAGATGAAACACGGAACCTGGTGCGGGAAATTAATAATTTTGAGTGTAACATCAAAGGCTGGCGTCTTCTCTGCTCCAGTGGGGACAGCAGCGGCCGCGTCTTCCTTCTGCACGTTACGTCCTGTTTGGGATTAGAGACCAATGAAGAAGAAGCCATTAGAGAAGATGAAAAAGAGTTTAAAAACAGCAGGATGCTGGGTAATTATTTCCTAAATGCACGACATCCTGATGTTGCACTGAACAATGTGGCTCCCTTGCAGTGCGCACGGCACAGGTATGATAGAGATGGCATGCTCACTCTCTCTCTCTTTCTCTCTCTCTCTCTCTCTCTCTCTCTCTCTCTCACACACACACACACACTCAGCCAAACCAGAACATGCATACTCGGTCACACACACACACACACACTTCTTTAAAATGAAAAGCAGATGCTTCACCGCAGAAACACAGTCCTGTGCAAACAACACATATTCTTGTTACAAGTTTGCTTATCAGACTACAATATTGTTCTAAAGGATTAGTGTGACAAACTACATTAAGGTTTCAGTGGTTATGCAGTGGGGTAAAAGTAGTAAAAATGGGGTAAAACCTTAAAGGGATAGTTCACCCAAAAATAAAAATTCTGTCATTAGTTACTCCCCCTCATGTCGTTTTAAACCCGTATGACTTTCGTTCATTTTCGGAACACAAATGAAGATCTTTTAAATGGACTCGATTGCATTATATGATGAACAGATTGAATTTACTGGTAGGCTTTTATTTACATCAGTTATGATTAACGGAAGCTCAAGCATGTTAGCTTGATGTTCAAAACCCAATGAGGTTCATTCTCGTGTTACGCATCACGTTTGAGCTTCTGCAAGAACCAATGAGGTTCATTCTCGTGTAACGCATCACGTTTGAGCTTCTGCAAGAACCAATGAGGTTCATTCTCGTGTTACGCATCACGTTTGAGCTTCTGCAAGAACCAATGAGGTTCATTCTCGTGTAACGCATCACGTTTGAGCTTCTGCAAGAACCAATGAGGTTCATTCTCGTGTTACGCATCACGTTTGAGCTTCAGCAAGAACCAATGAGGTTCATTCTCGTGTAACGCATCACGTTTGAGCTTCTGCAAGAACCAATGAGGTTCATTCTCGTGTTACGCATCACGTTTGAGCTTCTGCAAGAACCAATGAGGTTCATTCTCGTGTAACGCATCACGTTTGAGCTTCTGCAAGAACCAATGAGGTTCATTCTCGTGTAACGCATCACGTTTGAGCTTCTGCAAGAACCAATGAGGATCATTCTCGTGTTACGCATCACGTTTGAGCTTCAGCAAGAACCAATGAGGTTCATTCTCGTGTAACGCATCACGTTTGAGCTTCTGCAAGAACCAATGAGGTTCATTCTCGTGTTACGCATCACGTTTGAGCTTCAGCAAGAACCAATGAGGTTCATTCTCGTGTAACGCATCACGTTTGAGCTTCTGCAAGAACCAATGAGGTTCATTCTCGTGTTACGCATCACGTTTGAGCTTCTGCAAGAACCAATGAGGTTCATTCTCGTGTAACGCATCATGTTTGAGCTTCTGCAAGAACCAATGAGGTTCATTCTCGTGTTACGCATCACGTTTGAGCTTCTGCAAGAACCAATGAGGTTCATTCTCGTGTTACGCTGCACGTTTGAGCTTCTGCAAGAACCAATGAGGTTCATTCTCGTGTTACGCTGCACGTTTGAGCTTCAGCAAGAACCAATGAGGTTCATTCTCGTGTAACGCATCACGTTTGAGCTTCTGCAAGAACCAATGAGGTTCATTCTCGTGTTACACAGCACGTTTGAGCTTCTGCAAGAACCAATGAGGTTCATTCTCGTGTTACGCAGCACGTTTGAGCTTCTGCAAGAACCAATGAGGTTCATTCTCGTGTTACACAGCACGTTTGAGCTTCAGCAAGAACCAATGAGGTTCATTCTCGTGTTACACAGCACGTTTGAGCTTCAGCAAGAACCAATGAGGTTCATTCTCGTGTAACGCATCACGTTTGAGCTTCTGCAAGAACCAATGAGGTTCATTCTCGTGTAACGCATCACGTTTGAGCTTCTGCAAGAACCAATGAGGTTCATTCTCGTGTAACGCATCATGTTTGAGCTTCTGCAAGAACCAATGAGGTTCATTCTCGTGTTACGCATCACGTTTGAGCTTCTGCAAGAACCAATGAGGTTCATTCTCGTGTTACACAGCACGTTTGAGCTTCTGCAAGAACCAATGAGGTTCATTCTCGTGTTACGCTGCACGTTTGAGCTTCAGCAAGAACCAATGAGGTTCATTCTCGTGTAACGCATCACGTTTGAGCTTCTGCAAGAACCAATGAGGTTCATTCTCGTGTTACACAGCACGTTTGAGCTTCTGCAAGAACCAATGAGGTTCATTCTCGTGTAACGCATCACGTTTGAGCTTCTGCAAGAACCAATGAGGTTCATTCTCGTGTTTCGCAGCACGTTTGAGCTTCTGCAAGAACCAATGAGGTTCATTCTCGTGTTACGCATCACGTTTGAGCTTCAGCAAGAACCAATGAGGTTCATTCTCGTGTAACGCATCACGTTTGAGCTTCTGCAAGAACCAATGAGGTTCATTCTCGTGTTACGCATCACGTTTGAGCTTCTGCAAGAACCAATGAGGTTCATTCTCGTGTAACGCATCACGTTTGAGCTTCTGCAAGAACCAATGAGGTTCATTCTCGTGTTACGCATCACGTTTGAGCTTCAGCAAGAACCAATGAGGTTCATTCTCGTGTAACGCATCACGTTTGAGCTTCAGCAAGAACCAATGAGGTTCATTCTCGTGTAACGCATCACGTTTGAGCTTCTGCAAGAACCAATGAGGTTCATTCTCGTGTTACGCAGCACGTTTGAGCTTCAGCAAGAACCAATGAGGTTCATTCTCGTGTTACGCAGCACGTTTGAGCTTCTGCAAGAACCAATGAGGTTCATTCTCGTGTAACGCATCACGTTTGAGCTTCTGCAAGAACCAATGAGGTTCGTTCTCGTGTTACGCATCACGTTTGAGCTTCAGCAAGAACCAATGAGGTTCATTCTCGTGTAACGCATCACGTTTGAGCTTCTGCAAGAACCAATGAGGTTCATTCTCGTGTTACAGAGCACGTTTGAGCTTCTGCAAGAACCAATGAGGTTCATTCTCGTGTAACGCATCACGTTTGAGCTTCTGCAAGAACCAATGAGGTTCATTCTCGTGTTACAGAGCACGTTTGAGCTTCTGCAAGAACCAATGAGGTTCATTCTCGTGTTACACAGCACGTTTGAGCTTCTGCAAGAACCAATGAGGTTCATTCTCGTGTTACAGAGCACGTTTGAGCTTCTGCAAGAACCAATGAGGTTCATTCTCGTGTAACGCATCACGTTTGAGCTTCTGCAAGAACCAATGAGGTTCATTCTCGTGTTTCGCAGAACGTTTGAGCTTCAGCAAGAACCAATGAGGTTCATTCTCGTGTTAAGCAGCACGTTTGAGCTTAAGCAAGAACCAATGAGGTTCATTCTTGTGTTACGCATCACGTTTGAGCTTCAGCAAGAACCAATGAGGTTCATTCTCGTGTTACACATCACGTTTGAGCTTCAGCAAGAACCAATGAGGTTCATTCTCGTGTTACACATCACGTTTGAGCTTCAGCAAGAACCAATGAGGTTCATTCTCGTGTTACGCATCACGTTTGAGCTTCAGCAAGAACCAATGAGGTTCATTCTCGTGTTACGCATCACGTTTGAGCTTCAGCAAGAACCAATGAGGTTCATTCTCGTGTTACGCTGCACGTTTGAGCTTCTGCAAGAACCATTGAGGTTCATTCTCGTGTTACGCATCACGTTTGAGCTTCAGCAAGAACCAATGAGGTCCATTCTTGTGTTACGCAGCACGTTTGAGCTTCTGCAAGAACCAATGAGGTTCATTCTCGTGTTACGCAGCACGTTTGAGCTTCTGCAAGAACCAATGAGGTTCATTCTCGTGTTACGCATCACGTTTGAGCTTCAGCAAGAACCAATGAGGTTCATTCTTGTGTAACGCAGCACGTTTGAGCTTCTGCAAGAACCAATGAGGTTCATTCTCGTGTTACGCATCACGTTTGAGCTTCAGCAAGAACCAATGAGGTTCATTCTTGTGTAACGCAGCACGTTTGAGCTTCAGCAAGAACCAATGAGGTTCATTCTTGTGTAACGCATCACGTTTGAGCTTCAGCAAGAACCAATGAGGTCCATTCTTGTGTTACGCAGCACGTTTGAGCTTCAGCAAGAACCAATGAGGTTCATTCTTGTGTAACGCATCACGTTTGAGCTTCAGCAAGAACCAATGAGGTTCATTCTCGTGTTACGCAGCACGTTTGAGCTTCAGCAAGAACCAATGAGGTTCATTCTTGTGTAACGCATCACGTTTGAGCTTCAGCAAGAACCAATGAGGTTCATTCTCGTGTTACGCATCACGTTTGAGCTTCAGCAAGAACCAATGAGGTCCATTCTTGTATTACGCATCACGTTTGAGCTTCAGCAAGAACCAATGAGGTTCATTCTCGTGTTACGCATCACGTTTGAGCTTCTGCAAGAACCAATGAGGTTCATTCTCGTGTTACGCATCACGTTTGAGCTTCAGCAAGAACCAATGAGGTTCATTCTCGTGTTACGCAGCACGTTTGAGCTTCAGCAAGAACCAATGAGGTTCATTCTCGTGTTACGCATCACGTTTGAGCTTTAGCAAGAACCAATGAGGTTCATTCTTGTGTAACGCATCACGTTTGAGCTTCAGCAAGAACCAATGAGGTTCATTCTCGTGTTAAGCATCACGTTTGAGCTTCAGCAAGAACCAATGAGGATCATTCTCGTGTTACGCATCACGTTTGAGCTTCAGCAAGAACCAATGAGGTTCATTCTCGTGTTAAGCATCACGTTTGAGCTTCAGCAAGAACCAATGAGGTTCATTCTTGTGTTACGCAGCACGTTTGAGCTTCAGCAAGAACCAATGAGGTTCATTCTCGTGTTACGCATCACGTTTGAGCTTCAGCAAGAACCAATGAGGTTCATTCTCGTGTTACGCATCACGTATGAGCTTCAGCAAGAACCAATGAGGTTCATTCTCGTGTTACGCATCACGTTTAAGCTTCAGCAAGAACCAATGAGGTTCATTCTCGTGTTACGCATCACGTTTGAGCTTCTGCAAGAACCAATGAGGTTCATTCTCGTGTTACGCATCACGTTTGAGCTTCATCAAGAAACAATGAGGTTCATTCTTGTGTAATGCAGCACGTTTGAGCTTCAGCAAGAACCAATGAGGTTCATTCTCGTGTTACGCATCACGTTTGAGCTTCTGCAAGAACCAATGAGGTTCATTCTCGTGTTACGCATCACGTTTGAGCTTCATCAAGAAACAATGAGGTTCATTCTTGTGTAACGCAGCACGTTTGAGCTTCAGCAAGAACCAATGAGGTTCATTCTTGTGTAACGCATCACGTTTGAGCTTCATCAAGAACCAATGAGGTTCATTCTTGTGTAACGCAGCACGTTTGAGCTTCAGCAAGAACCAATGAGGTTCATTCTCGTGTTACGCATCACGTTTGAGCTTCAGCAAGAACCAATGAGGTTCATTCTCGTGTTACGCATCACGTTTAAGCTTCAGCAAGAACCAATGAGGTTCATTCTCGTGTTACGCAGCACGTTTGAGCTTCAGCAAGAACCAATGAGGTTCATTCTCGTGTTACGCATCACGTTTGAGCTTCAGCAAGAACCAATGAGGTTCATTCTCGTGTTACGCATCACGTATGAGCTTCAGCAAGAACCAATGAGGTTCATTCTCGTGTTACGCATCACGTTTAAGCTTCAGCAAGAACCAATGAGGTTCATTCTCGTGTTACGCAGCACGTTTGAGCTTCTGCAAGAACCAATGAAGTTCATTCTTGTGTAACGCAGCACGTTTGAGCTTCAGCAAGAACCAATGAGGTTCATTCTTGTGTAACGCAGCACGTTTGAGCTTCAGCAAGAACCAATGAGGTTCATTCTTGTGTTACGCAGCACGTTTGAGCTTCAGCAAGAACCAATGAGGTTCATTCTCGTGTTACGCAGCACGTTTGAGCTTCAGCAAGAACCAATGAGGTTCATTCTCGTGTTACGCATCACGTATGAGCTTCAGCAAGAACCAATGAGGTTCATTCTCGTGTTACGCAGCACGTTTGAGCTTCAGCAAGAACCAATGAGGTTCATTCTCGTGTTACGCATCACGTATGAGCTTCAGCAAGAACCAATGAGGTTCATTCTCGTGTTACGCAGCACGTTTGAGCTTCTGCAAGAACCAATGAGGTTCATTCTCGTGTTACGCAGCACGTTTGAGCTTCAGCAAGAACCAATGAGGTTCATTCTCGTGTTACGCATCACGTTTAAGCTTCAGCAAGAACCAATGAGGTTCATTCTCGTGTTACGCAGCACGTTTGAGCTTCTGCAAGAACCAATGAGGTTCATTCTCGTGTTACGCATCACGTTTGAGCTTCTGCAAGAACCAATGAGGTTCATTCTCGTGTTACGCATCACGTTTGAGCTTCAGCAAGAACCAATGAGGATCATTCTCGTGTTACGCATCACGTTTGAGCTTCAGCAAGAACCAATGAGGATCATTCTCGTGTTACGTGGATTCTGTGTTGTCCATGTTTTGATGTAGTGTCTAACGAATGATCTGTAGTGTTTATAATATTGACTCGTGTGTATGGTCTGAAAGCATTATTTGATTCTGAGCACAGATAAAATGGTTTTGAGACATGTTGGATTTTGCCAGAAGAGTCAGAGCTTCTCTGAATGTGGTTTGAAAAATTGGTTTTGTGTGTAAGGTTTTGAGAAAGTGAGTGATGGTTTCAAGAAATGTGTTTTATTCAGAAAAATTGTAAGTGCTTTAATCAAGCCTTTACTGGACATTAATTAGTATTAAGAGTTCCATAAAATGTTTACAAATACATTAAACACAGACAGACACACACAGTACTAACAACGTGACCTAATGAGTGTTTTTATGCATTTCATATTGACAGCATTATGTCATTTATTTTTATTTTTTTGTGTTTGTAAACGTTTTAAGGAACTCTTAATGCTAATGTAATTAATGTCCAATAAAGGCTGGATTAAAGCACTTCATTAATGATTTTTTAATGATTTTTCATTTTCCACTTTTCCGTGACCAAATATTTACGGTTAATAAATTATTAACAATAACTACAGTTTATAAACTATAAATCACCTACGTTATTACCGTATACTTGTTATAAAAGTGTTACTTAATTATTTAATTAATTTGTTATTTAGCTATTTGTGTACCGTTTTGCATTTCATCATTTTATAAAAGCAATAATCTCAAGTGATTTGTAAGTATCGCGCCATGTTTAACGCGGTAACATCTCCGTCCTCCCGTGCTTTATTGCTTCAATAAAGATGTAGCGCTGACGCCGTGCTGCAGAAATAAGCAGAACACATTCAGTCTGTTCTTGTCAACTTAACCTCCCCTTCATAAAAACATTTAAAAAAAAGACCCCTCCTCCAGGCACTCTTCCCCACACTTCACAATCCCTCGCTCCATTTGAAAGGAGGAGAGGATAGAGCGGCTGCCACTGCCTCAATTACACAAAGACTCAGTGACCCCCAACCGGTTACATTCACTCTGCCCGCGGCTTTCTCCGCAGGAATTCAAAAGACCTTTTAGCCATGCGGACCGAACACGGGCCACCCTTTCCTCCCCTCTCTCGCTCGCTCAGATTAATCATGTGTGAAATGGAGGCTGCTAACTGCCGATGTCACAGGTTGAGTTTGTGCCAGGTTGAGCCGACTCCGAAACGGTAGCGCTCCGTTAGGCAGGTGTTAATAAAGACTAACGGGTCTGCCGGGGTCAAACATGCTTACATGCATGCACTAACTCGCTATATCACATGCAGACCCTTCTGGATCCGAGATTTTTTGTTTGCGTTTTTCCTCCGCGTCTCAGATGGTCTGCTGTGACGCACTCTGATCTCCAGTAATTTGCCTGTGAATGCAGAGGTTATGTATTGTTCTGTAATTGGAGGTACCGAAATTAGGCCCGGTGAATGGCGTATTATCACACCCGATTCAGTCATTACTGCATCTGATCACGACTCACTGGAGATAATCTCCACATCACACTTCTCCATCATCTCAGACTCCACTCAAACATGGATTGAACTGATGAATATGAATATCATATCTATAATGCTGCTGTGAATGAAGGGTGAAACAAGATTCGGAAAAGGGACATTTGATTTATCATTCGTACTAAGTCATTTTTTTATCATAATGTTGTGCAGGAGAAACAGCGGAGATATTAAAGAGATCTCATTTTGTTTCTTTCTTGAGGGAAAATGTTATTTCTGAGAAATTGCGCTTTTTTATATTTCATAATGGAGTTTGTGTCAGATGTTTGTCTGAACT
>NW_026607112.1:247500-255000 GCF_029890125.1 Rhinichthys klamathensis goyatoka | reverse complement strand
CTAAAAGTTCTAGAGTTCTAAAGTTCTAGAGTTCTAAAGTTCTAAAGTTCTAGGGCCCTATCTTGCACTCGGCGCAAATGACTTTGTACACTGACGCATGTATCATTCCTATTTTGCACCCGCGCAAAGCGGACTTTTCCCTCCACAGACGCACGTCGGTAAACTAAGAAATACACTTGCGCTCCCCGGGGCGGTTCAGCGCAAACAGGAGGCGTGTTCCGGCGCAAACTTTCCCTCATGCTATTTTGCTGTTCTATAAAACAATTTCGGCCACTGACCAGAAAAAAACTAGTCTAAAGTCAGTGGCGCGTTGCGCGTTGTTCATTATGCTATTTTAAGGGCGCATGCTTGGCCATAATCAATGTAGCGTGTGCACAACGCGCATACACTTTGATTCTCTCATCTAAGCAGCAGTTTTCATTTTTGCAAATCATACATTATTACGATAGATAGATAGATAGATAGATAGATAGATAGATAGATAGATAGATAGATAGATAGATAGATAGATAGATAGATAGATAGATAGATAGATAGATAGATAGATAGATAGATAGATAGATAGATAGATAGATAGATAGATAGATAGATAGATAGATAGATAGATAGACAGACAGACAGACAGACAGACAGACAGACAGACAGACAGACAGACAGACAGACAGACAGACAGACAGACAGACAGACAGACAGACAGACAGACAGACAGACAGACAGACAGACAGACAGACAGACAGACAGACAGACAGACAGACAGACAGACAGACAGACAGACAGACAGACAGACAGACAGATAGATAGATAGATAATTTATTATAAAAGCATACATGTAGCTTACATTAGATAGATAATTTATTATAAAAGCATACATGTAGCTTACACATTTACCCAAATTATCATACGCCTGTTTCACAGAAGTTAATTTGGGTGGGTTTCTCCATCCCCAATGTCACTTCTCTGTGTTTTACGGCCCTGACGAGAACGTTGCTCTCCTCGGCTGTGAACCGCTCCTGGCAAATCCGCCGTTATAATAGGAATCCGCTTTAGAACAAGCGCGCCTGCTCTTAAAGGGAATGTGAGATGACGCTCTGATTGGTTTATTTCACGTTACGCCCAAACCACACCTATGTATAATGAAGCTACTTCAGACCAACCCCTTTTAGATTTGCGCCAGGCGCAAGAGGCATTTATCCCGCCGGGAAAATAGCAACAGCGCCGGGATCCGCCCACAAAGTTACTTGCGCTTTGCGCTTTGACACTTGCGTTTCAGATCGTTAAAATAGGGCCCTTAGAGTTCTAAAAGTTCTAAAGTTCAACTAATTGCATTTCACATAAATTTAAACTATAATATATTTTTATTTAAATGTAGGTATGCAATTAAGTGTCCGAACGCATTACAGTGAGTTTGCACTTATAAAAGTATATTTTTATAGTATATACGTGATAAGAACTGTTTTTTAAATATATAAAGTGTACTTCTTTTTCATAAGGCCACACATGCATGTGATTGCAAATATCATTGCAACAAAGAGCAATAAATATCATTAAGAATTGTTTTGCACTTGACTTGACTCATACCTAATAATGTTACGCTTTCATCAAACTTGCATTTCTGCCTGTAATTTAAGTTTGAGCCTGAGAAAATGAATTCTTCCTCGTGATGTTTTAATGAGATAATGTAGACGTGACTCTAATTGACACGGTCATATTGAAACAGCCCTACTTCGTAACACGGCGGTCTCTTTCCACGCGGGGCGAGTGGCGGCGCAGCGTTTGTTGCACATATGGAAGGGTAGGCCGTGCGAGTGTGGGGTCCTCTGATCATAATCAGGGTATATTGTGGAGGGTCGTCCTGCCAGTGATTAGATAATGAATCTCTTAGACACTTCAGGTCTGATTCAGTACAACCATCATTATGTGGTAGGGCCGCTATAGCCGGCACACAGACAAAAAGCTAAATTGTGATTGGTGTTGAACAAGAACCAATCACAGCATGTCTTACAGGTCTTCTCAAAAGGTAATGAGTCACGAGTCTGACCACTCACGGCACTCGCAGGGGGTCACATGACCTGATATGAAGTTAAAGCCTGCATGCTGTGTGACACACACACACACACACCTATGTACAGTGCATGCATACACATGCTAAACTTTTACAGTCCAAAAATGCGTTTGCATACCAAATATATGGTACTTGCAAGCTGAAGACTGTCTATATTCATTAAGCAAGCACACTTTATCATTCATAAATCATGATGCACAATCGTTGAGTGGGGGGCATGAGTGGCTATGATCGGCATGTGTGTGTGTGTGTGTGTTTTGTAATATTTGCCCTGAAGGCATTTTAACTGACACCTCTCTGGAGCCGGCCGATGACAGCACAGTCATGCAAGACGTCATGACAATTATTTATACCATATCTCACATGTCACTCTTACCATGTCAAACAAGTTTGGGCTCGAGCATATTGATGATTCACTTACCTAAACAACGATTCAAAACTGATTTCGTTTTTTATATAATTATGACCCGATTCCCTCAATTTCACTGAAATTCAACCACAATTCTGCCCGTGAACCCTTCACTTCTACCCGTTCCACGATTGGTAACACTTTACAATAAGGTTTCATTTGTTAACATTAGCTAACATGAACTAACAATGAACAATACTTCTACAGCATTTATTAATCCTACTTAATGTCAATCTCAACATTCACTAATACACAATTAAAGTCATTCTTATTAATTAACATCAACAAAGGTTGATAAATGCTGTGAGAATATGTTGCTCATTGTTAGTTAGTTAATGCATTAACAAATGAAACCTTATTGTAAAGTGTTACCTTCTTTTTATAACAGTTCCCAGATTCCCCCTGCAAAACAAAACAAAAACTTGATAATATTTAATGATTCAACCAAACAAAACAAAATACAAGCTTTACTTTGAAACAATTTCATGATTCAATCAACAGATTCTATGTGTTATCAAACAAAACAAGAGCTTTAATTGGTTTCAGTTCTATATAGATGTAAAACAAAAGCTTTGCTTTCAAACAATGCATTATTCTGTAGGTTAAAAACAAAACATTCGTTTTCAAAGGTTTTATTATTCTATATGTTATCAAACAAAACAAGAGCTTTAATTGGTTTCAGTTCTATATAGATGTAAAACAAAAGCTTTGCTTTCAAAACAAAACAAATCAAAATATTAATTTTCAAATGTTTTATTATTATATATGTTATCAAGCTAAACAAGAGATTTAATTTGTTTCAGTTCTGTGATCCCATATAGGTGAAACAAAAGCTTTACTTTCAAACAATGCATTATTCTGTAGGTTAAAAACAAAACATTTGTTTTCAAAGGTTTTATTATTCTATATGTTATCAAACAAAACAAAAGCTTTAATTCATTTTAGTTCCATGCGCAAAACAAAACAAAAGTTTCGCTTTGTAAAATTCCACGATTCTGTAGGTTTTCCAAACAAAACAAACAAAAACAATTTCAAAGAGTTTTTTTATTCTATGTGTGTTATCAAACAAAACAAGAACTTTAATTGGTTTCAGTTCTGTGATCCCATATAGGCGAAACAAAACAAATGAAAGCTTTGCTTTCAAACAATGCATTATTCTGTAGGTTAAAAACAAAACATTCGTTTTCAAAGGTTTTATTATTCTATATGTTATCAAACAAAACAAAAGCTTTAATTCATTTTAGTTCCATGCGCAAAACAAAAGTTTCGCTTTGTAAAATTCCACGATTCTGTAGGTTTTCCAAACAAAACACAAAAAAAAATTCAAAGAGTTTTTTTATTCTATACTGTGTGTTATCAAACAAAACAAGAACTTTAATTGGTTTTAGTTCTGTGATCCCATATAGGCGAAACAAATCAAAAGCTTTGCTTTCAAACAATGCATTTTTCTGTAGGTTAAAAACAAAACAAAACATTCGTTTTCAAAGGTTTTATTATTCTATATGCTATCAAATTAAACAAAATCTTTAATGTGTATCAGTTCCTGGACTCCATAAGCAAAACAAAACAAAGGCTTCACGTCTAATATTCCAAGCAAATATATTTGTTATATAAAAGTTAAACAGATCAGGCTAAATTCACCTAAATATGAGTCAACGTTTCATGACATTTCTAATTATTTGAATGTACATGAACAATTATAGATAAAGCATTATATGAAATATAAAAAAGTCTCAATATTATTAGTCAAAGCCATTTAAGAATACGTGTTTAATGTTGTCTATGTAAGGTAAAGTCTTGCCCTGAAAGCTGACGTGTCCTGCTGAAATGAAGTTATCTAATTCCAGCGCTGCTAATGAGGCTGTTGTGGTGCTCGGCTCTCTCCGAGGTACTCCACAGTATAAACAGTTCACTTACCCCACACAGAAAGGGGCTAATCAAGGGAATTATTGTTTTGCTGCTTCAATTTGCCGGCTCCCAGTTCTGCGGTGATTGGGAAGAAAATGTGCCATTGTTCTCTGCGTTAATGCTTGAACTTTAAGAGAGAGATAAAAAATGATACGAGTCGGTCCTGGATGGCCAGAAATATGTATTAAAATGACTTGCACTATTGTGTTTGTATATATATATTAATTTTTATTTTATATATATATAGCGCTTTTTACAATATAGATTGTTTTAAAGCACCTGTACAGTGATAACAGGAAAATAATGCAACTAAGATTGTTTCTGATCTAGAAGAAAATAGAGTCATAGTCCAGCTTAAGAAAGTTATGGATCATTTTTTGTTGTAAAAGAAGTCATTAATTTAGTTCGTTTATATTTACAGCCGCTCTGGAGAAAACAGTGATGTCATCGTCCAGCTCAGTTCAGTTCATATACAGGTGAAACTCGAAAAATTAGAATATGGTGCAAAAGTTCATTTATTTCAGTAATTCAACTTAAAAGGTGAAACTAATATATTATATAGACCCATTACATGCAAAGTGAGATATTTCAAGCCCTTTATTTGTTATAATTTTGATGATTATGGCTTACAGATATGAAAAACTTTTCACAATATTCTAATTTTGAATTTGGGGTTTTCATAAGCTCCATACTCATCGACATTATAACAAATAAAGGCTTGAAATATCTCACTTTGCATGCAATGAGTCTATATAATACATTAGTTTCACCTTTTCAGTTGAATCACTGAAATAAATTAACTTTTGCACGATATTCTAATTTTTCGAGTTTCACCTGTAATGGTGATCAATAATATTGTTGAATATTAAATATTAGATTTCTCAGGAAAATCTCTCTGTCAGTATTTCATCATTCCAGGCAAGGATTCCTTTCAAAAGTGTTGAATGCAGAGCAATATATTGTACGATAATATACTGTTGTTTCAGCATGGACAAAACTCAAGCTGAATGTATTTCATTAAAAAAATATGCTTCTCGCATTTCCCTCATATTTACATCTCACCGCGAGTGAAAGCGTGTGTTTGATGTATGAACACACACGGATAGCAGAGGATGAGCCGAGGGGAAATCTCCACAATTAGTCCTTTAACAACAGGTTGGGTAAAGTTCTCTGCACTTATGAGGGCACGGCGCCACAACCAAGAACAACCGAAAAAACTGAGCTCTGGAGGAGGGAGAGAGGGAGAGAGAAGCCTCAGAAGTCAAGTCTATCTGGCAATTACCATTTTACTGCTGTTCTTTAGTTACTGTGTGTTTGGAGGGGCCATTAGCAGGTGTGCTGACCCAGCCGCAGCCTTCATCTCTACAACACCAGCAAACACAAGTGTTCATACACACAGGCCGTGTTTCGGATGCTGTGAAGGTTTGCAGATCAACTGGAAAGCCGATATTTTAAAAACGGGTTCAAGAACTAAGGAGCAAAATCGGTCCAGCTTTCGATTTCGAGACAATAGTTTGCATGTTAAAGATACATCTGTGTTTTGTTGCACATATAAGCTGTATTTTATGGTTAATTCAGTGCATATTATATGATTGTAGTTACTGAAGATGTCATTTGTCATGAGAGACGCTCGGTGCAACAGTTGTGTGTATGTGTATTTTGTTAGGTAACATTTACAATAAGGTTTCATTAGTTGACATTAGTTATAAAAATGCTGGGTTGTTTCAACCCAAATTTGGGTCAAATATGGACAAACGCAAATGTTGGGTTAAAAATGTAATTAAAAAATGTACAGTTGAAAGTGAAAGTTGAAGTTGGGTTCAAATTTTAAATTACATTTTTAACCCAACATTTGGGTTTGTCCATATTTGACCCAAATTTGGGTTAAAACAACCCAGCATTGTTTAGAGTGTATTATCCAACATGAACTAACATTGAACAAAACATTGGTTACAGTATTTTATTAATCTTTGTTAATAAAAAATACAGTCGTTCACTGTTTGTTCATGAACTAATGTTAACAAATACAACTTTTGATTTTAATAGTGTATTAGTAAATGTTGAAATTACCATTCATTTCGATTAAATGCTGCAGAAGTATTGTTCATTCTTAATTCGTGTTAACTAACTAATGAACCCTCATTGTAAAGTATTACCGTTATTTACATAGCTATTTATTTGCTTATTGTCATGTATACAAACGTATCTGTGATTTATGGTAAATTGTAATGCATATATTATTTTAGATTTAACCTTATGTCCATTTTAAACAAGATGATGCACATTTGTTCCGTATAGTGTAAAACCAGTGATTTACATATTACATTATTAGAGCTTTATGTTTAATGTGATGTGATTTGGGTTTCGTTGCACGAGCTGTACGTTTACTGCACACCACATCATTTGCATGTTAAAGATACATCTGTGTTTTGTTTCACGTGCATATAAGCTGTAATGTATGGTAAATTCAGTGTATATTAAATGATTGTATTACTGAAGCTGTCATTTGTCATGACAGACGTTCAGTGCAACAGTTGTGTGTATTTTTAAGGACAAATATTGATGTCTTTTCTATTTTCGCACAAGCTATTTGCTTATTGTCATGTATACAAACACATCTGTGATATATGGTAAATTGCAATGCATTCATTATTTTAGATTTAAACTCCATTTTTAACAAGATGATGCACATTTGATCCGTATAGTCCAGTGATTTACATATTGCATTAGAGCTAAATGTTGAATGTGATGCATGCAATCTCTTTGGGTTTTGTTGCACAAGCTGTGTTTTATGATAAACTGTGTGTTTAGTGCACAGCACATTACTCCGAGAACGTCCATTATTAAGCGTATGACACATTGAGGACAGATTGCGCCGCTATAACCGTGTCTTTTGTTGTCGATGTCTGCGAGATCATGTGATCGACATCATTCACTCAAATTACAGTCCTCAGCGGAAAGCTTCCTGTGCGTGTTCTCACACGAGAAAAGGGAAGAGCACATCTAGATCACTCGCATTCCTTGGCTCGCCGTTAAGACGTTCAACACGAATGGTATTCAAGATCGTAAAAGCTCCTTTACGAGTCTGTCAGACGTCTGTCTGCAAAACAACAAAATAATC